>NC_051210.1:41862818-41898368 GCF_015220075.1 Falco rusticolus | reverse complement strand
GGTCAGCAACAACATTGCAAGGGCATTAAATTGGATATTAGGAAAAACTTCTTCACTTAAAAGGTTCTCAAGCATTGAAACAGGCTGCAGAGGGAAGTTCTTGAGCCACCCTCCCTGGAAGTATTTAAAAGACATGTAGATGTGGCACTTAGGGACGTGGCCTAGTGGTGGACTTGGGAGGGCTAGGTTAAAGGTTGGACTTGATGATCCTAAAGGTTATCAATAAAAATCAATCAATCAAAAGATTCCAACCTAAATGATTCTGTGATTCTATGACTCTAAATAAAAGGAAAATTATAGAACCTATAGATTATCTATAATAATATATCTATATCTATTTGGAAGACTTAAATCATAAATTTCATGTCATAGAAATGTCTCTCAAAATAAAACCAAAAAAGCAAAGAGTGAGTAAACAATCACTTAAAGTGGACATTTTCAAGGTAAGATAAATGTAGCAAGAATTTCGAAAACACTGCATTTTAGGAAGAAGTTCTAGTTTAAGTTGCATGTTAAAATGAGGAATGAGAAAGAGCTCTTTATAAATTGTTTTTTCTTTGATTTTTTTTTGGTATAGCCTAAGTTATAGGGAATTAGTTTTTAGAACAGTTCAACTATCACATAAAATTTGGAAGCTTTTTTTTTTTTTTTTACTATTCCTTTTTTCATTAGCCCTTAAAAATTCTGCAGCAGCATCTCCTATGTATTAAATATTATTTAACATGTACAAAGACACTGCTCACCAGTTTAAAAAAAACTCAGACTTTCTACAACCTACCAATGTGGCCACCTCCGATGGTGTAAGTCTTCCCAGAACCTGTTTGTCCATATGCAAACACTGTAGCGTTGTATCCCTCAGTCAAAGACACTAGAAGAGGCTTAATGCAAACAGTATAAACTTCTTCTTGGGTTGAATTTTTGCCAAATACGAAATCAAAAGTAAAGACACGGTCTTTCCCAATGATAATTTGCTGTGTATTTGGGACTAATCTCACACACACTTGGTGGTTATGAAGTACTTCTTTGGAAAGCAGAGGTCTGATTCGAACTGCTACTTTAACTGGGATCTCCACCATGCCAGACTCCATCCCTGTGCTCCCCACTCCGTATTCACATAGTCAACCAGAAATCTGTTACCACTCCTGTGTCAAACTCATTTGTAGTTGTCTGCAACAAGAAAAAAAAGTGTTCCATGTTATATAATAAGAATTAATTTCCTGCTGAAGTAGGAAGTTGACATTTCCTAAAGAATACAGAAGCACCATTACACTCTTGAAAAGTACCTGATATAAACCCAGTTATATTAATAGCTGTTCAATAAATTAGTTGATTTTACCTCTATTAATTTCCAAGGCAGACGACTTAACCTTAAATCTGAAAGCTGATTTTTCATGCCAAAATAATGCAGCCATATGATGCAACAATATTGTAATAGCTTGTTAATAAACACTGCTAAAAAAGCATATGCTTACAGTGAATCCTCTCATTTTCCTATTCCTATATTCATGCTGCATAGGCAATATAAATCAGTCAAACAAAACCTTTTTCTCCATTGGTTGTATGTATATACACACACGTGTTAAAACCATCTTCCATTTAAGAAGCACCAAGCATCTGTAACTTGACAAGCACACAGGAAGTAGTTGTGTTGTCTACAAAGAAGGTGTAATTTTAAATGTATCTAATTACTACACATAAAGCGTTCCTCGTGATTTTAATATGCATCTTTAAGTGCATATGTAATTATTTTTATTACTTATACATCTTAGCCACCATGCTTCCTTATACTGCTCCCTGTGTAGTCATTCTTACAATAAAGCAATGTACAGTAGCACAACTGTAAATATCAAGAAATAGCCTTTCTTTACAGCTGTCTTTCATGAACATTCAGAAACCCTCACAGGTACTGCTTGACTTCCAACACTTCTTTTTTATTATTATTTTTTTCCTAATTATCTTTTCAGTGCAAGAGAAAGTCTGCGGAACTCCCACACACTGCCATTAAGAAAGCTGTATTACCAAACTGGCAGAACTCATCAACTAAGCCCCCAAAATTCAAGTTTATTGAAAACAGCTTTAAACCGTTGTCTTGTGTCTGTGAAAAGAAGAGGTTTTGCATTTAATTTTATTCCATTTAGTTTGAGGCTTGGCCATCCAGAGCTGAGAAAATACCTGAAGTTGAAAAAACAGAAGCTCCATTTTAACTGTGCAGAATTAAAACAAGTAAGCAAAGCATGAGAGCAGAATCACCCGTATCGTGAAGGACATGGGGATTAGGAACAGCTATATAAACTTACTAACCACAAATCTGAAGCCCATTTTGATCGACTTCTTGTTTTATTTACCCAGGTACATTGTTTTTATCCCATAGCAAGTACTGCTTTGAAGCTTGGCCATTCCCCTCTCTCTTTTAAAATTATAGTTACAAAAAAAAAAAAAATCACGGGAAGAGGGGGGGGGGGAAGGGGGGAGAAGAGGCAAGTCCTATTCACTACTTGATAAAAGAATGCAAGAATATGAAACAGGTGCACGCCAAGGCCTCAGAAATACTTGTTGTCGATACACCCTACGCTCTCGGCTGCCAGGAAGCAGGAGCAAATGCTCCGCAAGGCCTCTGCGGGCAGGGCTAGCGGGCCAGGGCATCTCCCACGTCTGCCGCCCCTCGAAGTGCGCCTTTTCCTCCTAACCTGAGAGGAGCCGGGAAGCGGATCACGCCCGGGTCTCGGTAGCTGCCCGGGGCCGCCGGACGCTGACGACCGGGCTGGCGGGGCCCTGCTACCACTCCGGCGCGGCCGCCGTCCCGCAACCCCCAGCTCCAGCACGGCCGCCAGGACCGGGCGAAGGGAGGCGGCGGGCCGCGGCGGCGCCAGGCGGGGCGGCGGCTGGTCCCTGCGTGCTGTTTACGGCGCCTCGCTAGGCAACGGCAGCAACGTCCGCCGGCGGCCCCGCAGCAGAGCGGCGCCGCCCGGCGCCCCGCCGCCCACAGCGCCCCCCGGCGGCGGCAGGAGGGCGGCGGCCCGCGGCTGCGCTCCCTCACGCCTCGCCCACGCCCGCGGCAACGCAGACACGGCCCGCGCGGCTTGTCACGGCACTCTTTATTTAAGGCGTGGAACGGCTCCGCTCGCGGCAAGCGCATGCTGAACACCAGCAACAGACGGCCCCGGCGCAGGCGTGTGAAGGCACAGGCAGGCGGGGCCCACCCACAGATAAGCCGGTCCCCGTGCACAGACATGTGTGAAACACAAGTACAGAACTCAAAGCAGGGAGTAACAAACCCTGTGTTCACAGGGATTGTCCAGCAAAGTTTATGCTATTAACTCCATCCATGGCAAGTCAAAGATTCAGAGGAAAAAACCAAACCAAAACAAAAGGCTAGTAGTTAACGCATGATCAGAAAATGAGCACTTGAGTTAGCCAGTTCCAAAATTCATATACTACAAATCACCCTATGAAAAGAATAATTGCAACTCAAAAGATTATGCATCAATAGAATAGCTGTCAGACTGGATTTAGTAATATATACAGCGTACTCGGTGAAATGGAGTATTTTTCATCTCTTCCCGATGATCCCTGGCATAGTCCCAAAGATGATAATCAAGTAAAACTGCATTGATCTTCTCACGCATGTCCTGACCCTTCTTCTCATAGAGCTCAAGCAGGTGCTTACAAATCAATGCGCAACACCAAATAGAACAGCCACGGATCTCCACCTCCTCTTTATCTCCAGATTGGAAAACTGTTCCTAAAGGACATAAGAGACAGCAATCCAATTATGCTCAAAAGACAAAAGCTCCAGCATGGCCTGAATTTGCTTCCCCCCCACCCCCATACTTTTAGTCTATTCTAGGTCTTACATTAAAATTACCAACAATGTTGCTAAACATCTCCTAGCTATTACTTTGATTTTACCACAGACACAAGTTTACCTCCCGTTCAATTAAAACAACATACTGTATTCTAAGAATGTGATCTAAGAGCAGAGCAGGTGTTTATGTTATATTGCATACTACAGGACTACTTCTTTGCTTGTGGAGGCAAAAAGGATATTCAAACATAATTCTGAGACAGTATATTTTCTGCCAGATAACTTTTAAGATTTAAAGAAAAAAACCCCAAACTCCACACCCCAAATAAAACAAACCCAAAAAACTGTTATCTATAAAAATTTAAAAGCACTCATTTGTTTGCATGACTCGGATGGGAATCTGCTTACTAGGATTCATGGAAAAGATAAATTGCCTACATGACCTATTTAATATAAAGATATATAGGTGCATACATATATGCCCATTCTATTAAGATCCATGTGTGATTGCATTAATCTTTAAATCTTTTGCATTTATATTGCTGTGTAATTTTAAAATTGCATAATAGCAGACCTACGTCTAAATACAGTCATTTTACAGTGGAAAAGGGATTGCTTTATGCTTTTATTCACTGAAGTTCACAGTTAATAAGTACTGGAAGATGGAACCATGCTGAAAAATGAGACTCATCTTATGCAATTAGTTTCATTTAAAGCAATTTGTTTTTAATGGGTGCTTATAATATTACCTTGCTTGTCATTAGCAGTTCAGTACAGATAAAGAGGAATCCCCACGCTTCTACATCATCTTTGAGCTAATGAAGAAATTATTGCTTCTTTTATCTACAACTCAAAAATCACAACTATACTCATGCTGAGAACTGTTTCTAGCAACAGCAGCCCTTCTGAAACTGGTATCAACTGGCTTCGAGACTCTTTAATCCTTCTTTATCCATGTTTAATCCACGGAACAGTTAGATCTGTATAAAAACATAACCTTAAGATCTCATTCCAGATTCACTATTAGAGAGTAAGTTCCTTCCTGTTACCCCCTCACTACACAGGAAGTCCTCATTTCCTGGAGCAAAAGAAAAAAAAAATCCAACAGCCCCCTAAACCCTGATAAGCATTACCTGGACAAAACATTACATTTTAACAGTAGTTTTAGTCTACAAAGTCAAGAGGTAAGATTACTTGATATTTGTAATGGAGGAACAAACCTTCACGTAGTTTCTTCATTAGTTTTTCAGAATACTTAATTGCTTTTAAGTGAACAAGAACTTGAGGAATTCTGTAGTCAGCAAATATAGTCAGACTAGAAATGTCATCAAAAGAGCCGTCTCCTTGGCCTTCTAATACACTCCAGGTATCAGCCACAAGTATTTGTGCCCGTTTGTAGAAAGACACCTTTTTCCCCTAATGAAAAATATTTACAAAATTTAAGTACTTGAAACATCAATAAATACAGCAAATGACATGTACAGAGAGATGCACGTAAGAGTTACATTGTTGTATGAAACAAACTATCATTTCATTAAGTAAACATATTAGTTAATTGAATGATGAATGATGTACCACTTATCTATAGGATGATGTACTTATGTTTATCTAAAAGTTGGGAAACGTCCAAGGACCCTTATTGCTAACATGACGGATGTACTAATCGCTAAGTCCTTGGATTTGTCATCTTTAAAAAGGCTATCTGGGCCTAAGCTCCTGTTGTTTATACAACGTGCCAAAGACAAGGACTTAAATCATGGTCACTAGTTTAGCGAGATATGTAAATGAGTTCCTGGAAGTGTAATGAATATGTAAATGATTTCCTGGAAAATTAATGAATAGGTATGAGTTGCCTGTATAAAGAGGGGACTGAAAAATCCCCTCGGTGTGCATGACTTTGGTGGAGCAATCCCCCATGCACCCAGCGCTGCCGAAGAAAGATAACCTCCGCTCACTCAAATATTGGTGACTGATTCTTTAAATCATAACTAAAACAGAAGTGCCACACACTTCAACAACTTAAAACCTAACAGCAACTAACCACAAAAAAGTATCACGTGGAATGCTCATAAATAAACTGAAATAAAAGAAAAACATAATAGAAGTCACCACAGTGGAATAAAAATTGTTTAGATTCCATCTGGATCGCAGAACACAGTAGTGTTCGCTTACTTCCACTTAGCAAACACTGCAGCTGAAGTCCAACAATTCTTTCAGAAACCCTGGAATTCATCCAACCTTTTATTTCGAGGAGAAAAGCATAAAAGGCATGCCGCGGATTAACATTCTGTTAATCAATTTATCCATAATGTTAAGAAAACAAAGTTCTAGTGAAAATTTTAATGAATGCTGCTCTGTGTTATGTAGTGTATCTTGCTCATTAAATAGAAGAGAGGAAAATTAATTCCAGTGGAAGGTGTATTCACAAATACCGGTTTTCTTAGATACTATGCATGGCTCTATTTTTGCCATGAACTTTTTTGCTGGTGCTAATCCTGCAAAGATTTACAAGCTTTTCCGAGTACTCACAAGGGGAAAAACTAAAAGGTATGCTACAATCAGTATGCTGTTGAGGTTTTCACTCTGTGATGAGCACAATGTGTGAACGTAAATCCACATCTTAAAGAAAAAAAGGTATTAGGGGGTTGTGGGTTTTTCCTCCCAGAGATTTTTTGACTTCTGACAACATCTGCTAAACAACAACATGTAACTGGAATGGCTAATCTGAAATACAAGTAGGTGGTGATTTGACTTATTTCTAGTTTTATTCTGCCACCCTTCATATCACCACAATTTGCAAATGGCATTTTTTAAAAACAAATTTGATTTTCCCTTGTTGTCAAGATGCTACAACCATTCCTGAAAGCAAAGCACATTTTTTGTCTTTGAATGCTGTTCTCCAGGAAACACTGAGAACAAGACGTTTACACAACTTCTGCAAATGTCCTGAAAACTTCTTTCCCTGTGCTTCTTTCCGAATTGGACATGTATAAACTTTCTTCCAGAGAACATACACAATTTTATATGTTAAATAAAAAAAAACCCACTTGAAACAATCACAACAGGAAGTAAATAATGGACCAACTGCAGTATAGGCTACACTGTCACGAGAATAAAGTCCTTTGGACATAACGATGTAATAGCCGATTACTGCCACAGATGAAAGTGCACTGGAGCAGCTACACATCACCAATGCTAATTAAAAATCATGACTGTACAGGCAAAACCAGAGACACAGAAAATACAGCAGATAGAAAGTAGTGGGAAGTAAACAGAGTCCTTCAGGAAAATGGCTCCAAAAATCTCCAGTATACTGTCAACCCTGACAAAAGTATGGGTTACTTCTGGCCTGTCGCCGTTTTAGCAATGCCTGTTGAATCAACAAGAGTTACAATGTGGATTCCCAGTAGTTGTACAGTTTCACAGGTCTACTGGAGTTTCATTTCCATCATTAGCTGTGGAGACTCTCAAGGTAAAAGAAGAAAGACAGAAGGGGGAGGGGTGGCTTGGTAGCTGTCTGGGTGGGGTAGGGGATAAAAAAAATCCAATTTTTCAGGCATAAATTATCTCAAATATGCATTTCTAAGGAGTACAAAGGAGTTGTGATCTAATTGGGAACCTGGAGTATATCACCATAAATTACAATGAAGTGATGAAGACTGAGACAGCACACGAAAACAATGGCTCTCCTCTGCTGAAAAAGCGACTCTTGTCATTAGAAATGCATTCCTGACTAGTTAAGGACTTAAGACAATCAAGATCCTTTTACTGTTAATAAATAGTGTGATTTATTAAAGTAACAGTAATTTTCCTTCTTATTTCCCTTCAATTTTATTTTTTAATACACTGAGTTCCACAGAAATGCTTCTGTTCACCTTCTGTTTCCCGGATTAAAAACCCCAACAATTCACAAATACTACATTAATTCTGAACCAACTATCCTCTCAAAAAAATGTACATAGACAACCTAAGAGCTACCTTTTAAAAGTCACAATCAGTAAGGAGTAAATTTTTGTCGTAAGAAATTAAATGTTAGAACTCGCTTACCTCAAACACAGCTTCATCTCTGTAAGAAGGAAAATTTTCCAGTATGATACCTAGTAGTTTCTGAGCACTTTTCTCACTCTTTTTAACACAGGTGAGGAAAGAGCCTCCAAACTTCTCTAACAGAACTGTTCCACTTTCATTCAGCACCCGATGTCTTTCTTCAATCAAAGGTATGGGCACCTCTGTGTCAGAGCGAAATACACTCTTAACTTGGTCGAGCGTCATGGTCGCGAAGTATGATGCACTAGTAATAGGTATTCCTTCAGAAAAGTAAAACCAAGATGTTTAAGCTATCATATCATATCCTAAGCCCTAATGCTGTGGCCTGCTACAAATCAGAGCATCTATACAGTCAGAATAAAGAGTCTATCAACTCTTGAGATGACCCGAGCGCTCAGTGATAACCTTGCTCACACTGCTGCTTAAAACTAAATCTGTGTTTGCACACAGTGCTTCCTTCCACAGGTAAGAATGTCCAACATGCAACCAAGCAAGGAACCTACCTTACTTAATTTATATGTCATTTTCCCCCAAGTGCTTTTAGTCTTTTGAGTGTGGTGGTCTCAGACCACACTGGCAAACGTACCAGCGGGACAGGCCTGTTTTTTGTTAGCTCCTTGGTCACGTTCTGCATTTACAGAAAGTACCGCAACGCAAACCTTCCCCTGATTTACAAATATGTAGAAAATGAATTAAAAATCCAATCTGTACCTAGTAATACCTTTTTTCCTCATGACAGCAACAAGAGTGCGCACTAAAATACTGGTTTTGGAGGCATAAGGGTTTTCAGATGTACTGGAGCTGCTCTGGTACCAGATGAGCCCAGAGTTTAAGTCTCGTTTTGCCGTTTGTCACGGCAACACGCAATTTATTCTAAAAACACACATGAAATAACAGAAGCCACGAAGGGCTGACGCACGGCCGCTCCTTGCAGTGTTTTTGGCGGAAAGCAGACGGCAGCGCCGCGAGCCAGGCAGCTCGGGCACGCGGCCCCCGCAGCGCCCCCCGCACGCACCGCCTGCGGGACATGGGGCTGGTCACACCGCACGCAGCAGCGGGCAGAAACGGCTCCGGTCGCTGAAGCAGCTCCGATATTTCACACCCAACACCCCACCTCGGACGGGGCCCACAGACGGCGGGGCGAGCCCCAGCCCGGCCCCCGCCCCCCCGCCCCCGCCCCGGGCGCTCACTAACCGAGGTCAAGGGCCCTGTTGACGGCGGCGCAGAGCGACCAGTACCCGCTGTACGTTTTACCCTTGTACTTCACCAGGTACTTCTGATCCTCCTTCTCGGACCAGAAGGAGAAGTTGAGGGTGTCCACCAGGAACACCCAGCCCACCGCCGCCTCGCTTGCGGCCCGCGGGTTCAGCTCGTGGAGGCTCTTCCACCCGGCCAGCCCGAACTCGGCCGCCGCGGCTTTGTCGAACAGGCGCTCGGCCACCCGCCGCGCCCCCTCCACGTCCACGGCGACGTCCACGCTGCGGGCGGCGATGAACTCCGCGGACTCCAGGGGGGACGGGAACGCCTCCATCCTCGGCCGCCGCTCCGCGGGCAGGAAACACGCGCTCCTTTCAAGGCCCCTCCGCCGAGCCCCGGCACCGGCCAGCCCCCCGCGCACCGGCGGCAAGCGGCCCGCCCGTCAGCCCCCGGCCGGCCGCCCGCACCTCGGCGCGCTCGCCGCCACCCGGCTCGGGTACTGCCCCGGCTGCCGCTACCGCCCCTCCCGCACGGACCGCGCGGAACGCCGCGACGCCGCCGGCCCCGCCCCCCGCTCCTCACGCCCCGCCCCCCCGCTCCGCGCGCAGTGCGCAGGCGCGCGGGGCACCGGGGCAGGGCGGGGAGCGGGCGGGGAGCGGGCGGGTGGCGGCGGCTGCCGGCGCGGGGTGGGGGAAGTGCCCGGTCGCGGCCGCGGCCTTGCACCCACCGGCTGCTGCGCGGCTCGGGGCGGCCGGGACCGGCGGGGGATACGCGCTGACCCCAAGCCCGCGGGAGCCGCCGGGCCGGGAGCGCTGTGGCGCATGCGGTTCTCACGGGCCGTTACGCTGAGAAAACCCGCAAAGGTCCTGCCACGCTGGAGCGGTGCGTGTGCTCAGCCTCGTGCTGTTTTCCAAAAGAATCACCAGCGCCCTGGGTGAAGGGGCAGAGCGTGCCCGCAGCGAGTTTGCTGGTGGTACAGCGCTGGGAGGGCGGCTGATACCCCGGGGGCTGCGCTGCCGTTCGGCGGGGCCCGGGCAGGCTGGGCAGTGGGGCAGGGGGGGCGTCATGAAGCTCAGCAAAGGCAGGGGTAGGGTCCTGCGCCGGGGGGGAGCGACCCCACGCACCAGCACGGGCTGGGGCTGACCTGCTGGCAGGCAGCTCTGCGGGGAAGGGCCTGGGAGGCCTGGAGGACACCGAGCGGCCCGTGGGCCAGCAGTGTGCCCTGGTGGGCAAGAAGGCCGCTGCCAGCGCGGGCTGCATCAGGAGGAGCGTGGCCAGCGGGTGCGGGGGGTGTCCTGCCCCTCTGCTCTGCCCTGCTGAGGCCGCACCTGGAGTGCTGTGCCCAGCGCTGGGCTCCCCAGTTCAGGAGAGACAGGGAGCGACTGGAGAGGGGCCAGCGGGGGGCTGCCAAGGGGGTGAGGGGGCTGAAGCATCTCCCTCATGAGGGAAGGCTGAGAGAGCTGGGCCTGTGCAGCCTGGAGAAGGCTGAGAGAGGATCTGTCTCGTGAATGCATAGAAATATCTTTAGGGTGAGGAATGCCACGAGGACAGGGCCAGACTCTTTTCAGTGGAGCCCAGCAACAGCATACGGGACAACTTCCATCTGAATATGAGGAAGAACTTGTTTACCTTGAGGGTGACAGAGCCCTGGCACAGGCTGCCCAGAGAGGCTGTGCAGTCTCCTTCTCTGGAGACATTCAAACCCACCTGGACTTGATCCTGTGCAACCTGCTCCAGCTGCACCTGATTTATGATCTCCAGAGGTCCCTTCCAGCCCTGACCATTCTGTGATCCAAAGCACTGAAAGAAAAAAGGGGGGTGGTGGTGGCAGGGGGAGGCAAACAAAAAAACATTTACATGTCAATACGTGTCCTTTCCTGCCAATTTTCTAAAAAATCAAACCAGAACTACCATCTGCAACCCCAGCCTTCTACACATACACAGGCTGGAGGCATGCAGGAGAAACTTGGCACCCATGTTTTAGTCCACTGGCATTTTGCCCAAAACCTTGATTGCAGATTTTTTCCTCTAACTTGGAGTTAGCCTTTGCCAAGAAGTGCCAGTGTCACAGGTACTTTCAGCTGCCACCTGTCTTCTCGTGACAAAAAGCAAGGTGCTAACAGTTTTTACCGTCTCAGCTCCTTGCCTTTCTTGTAAAGTCTTAGAAACATCTGCTTACTATCACAGGAATAACCCCACGCCATTAAAAAAAAAGCAAAGTGAAACGTTCTACAACCCAAGGCAAAAAAACAAAACCAAGAAAAGCCACCCCAGGGTAAAAGAATCCACACTCAGCCTGGACCTATCGTATCTGTATGTGCCACACAGTTCTGCAGTTTAAAATTCATTTTTATTCAGGAAGTGAAGTTAAAACTTGTAAACTATAAATACAAATGCCAAGGTATTACAGGAGATATCCAGAGGCTTTATATTTTTTTAATTTCTCACAAATAACTTCTATGGAATTCAACGTACAGCAGGGAAACCAGTAATTTTTGCATACAATGAAAAACAAGTTACAGAGTTAGATACTATTGATTTGCCAATTCACAGGAATTTCTACCTCATACAAATGAAAGCTCAGAAAACTGTATTTCATCATTCAGTAATGGTACAGCAACTGCCATTTCTAACAGTGTTACCTGCATTAAGCTAGCTGTCTATATCCAGGTGTACTTCACCAGTTTACTCAGTGACATCACAAAGTTTTATAGTATTTTATTTATATACTGTCACCAATATATATAATGTACTGCAAATAGGGCCAAACACTTGCAAAAATGTCAAGTTTTACACAACATTTGCATTAATGTTTTTGCTTTTCCCAACAGCAAAGCAGAGTCATTGTTTTCACATGGTTTTCTTTAATTTGTCAAAAAATCTCACATAACTCCATCTATATCAAAGAAGCAGAAGGGCAAGCTTAACAGCAACTTTCGGGGGTTGGGGGGGAAGGGTGTTTCCATCTTAGATACTACGTTATGTACATCTGAATAAAAATGACCACCAAGAATAGGTTCACTAGATTTATTCAACAATCTTAACAAGTTTCTTTTGAAAGAGCATTACATTCTGCATATCGCTCTCAAGGGATGCCAGGGACATGTGGACTACCAGTATTCTCCCCAACTGAGAAAGATACAGTGTACATAAAAGCAAGGTGTTCACAACAATTACATAAAAACATTACAGTTTACTACCAACAATGAGTAAAAATAAAATTCACTCTCTCTGCTGCTGCTTCAAAATTTCAATGTTAGTCTTGTGTGCCCTTTCCCTCCCCCATGTATTTGTAAGGAACTAAAACGTTACATCTGGTGGACAGCAAAGATTCCACTACACCTCAAATGCAGAACACCTATGAAGCAGAGGAATGTTGGCTTTTTAAACAGAAGCAGATTAAAAAAAAAAGGGTGCAGGACTCCTTCAGTTCTTCACTAGTCTTAGAAAAACTTTCCAGAATACTGCTTCACACTATAAAAAAGAAAAAATAATCTTGCATTAGAATCCTTCAACATCTGCATACTGCTTCACACTATAAAAGAAAAAGAAAAAAGCATGTATTAGAATGATGAACCATACATCTTGCATCAACATTCACAATGACATTTTTAAAGCAGATAAAATTACAAGTTCCTAATATATTTAAAAGTAAATAATTTAAAAATATCAATGGCTAATAAATTATAGGTCTATTAATATATTTTAGGCACATTTTAAGTATTAGTAATCTAAAGAACATTCAAGTTAAAACATTATTATCTGCTATGACAGCCAACATGTTAATAAAGCAAAACTAAGCAAATTAATTCTGAAGCTAGCTTTTATTTGGCAGAAAAGACAAAGTAATGTCAGCAAGGTGTGAAATGCTGCATAACAGCACCAAATAGATTTCAACTTGTCCTGTAGAGGCATGGTCTGTGCCATATGGCAGACTGTGATTTGTTGTCAATTTAGTTATCTAAAAACAACAAAATCACTAGTCTTCCACACAGAACTAGGCCAACATCCACTGAAATCTTCTATATTTTCTACAGGCTCTATGTAATTTATTACAAGTAGTTTTTTGCAGCAGTTTTCACCAGAGAAATGAGAGGATTGCTTGGTTAGGGCGTCTTCCAGCAAGATTAGTTTTGAGAGTGTCTTCATTTTAATTTGAACGGAGAACAGAAGAGAATCAAGGCAGAACTACCACTGGAGAAGTTAGGTTTAAATTGTTACTTAGAACCTGCCTTGTAAAAACTGCATCACAAAAAAGAACAGCTTTAGAGTACACATGTCTGTTTAAAACTGATAGTGGGGATAACATTAAACTTCAACTTGCCTGTTCTGCAGTAAATACTGTGCATTTTGTATCTGGTCCTGTGTTCCCGTAATAGTTATTATCCGATCTTCTGAGCCTTCTAATGGTTCATCGATTTTGATCGAAGCTCCTGATTCATGGCGTATTTGTTTGATTCTCTGGCCTCCCTTTCCAATAATAGATCCTGCCAACTAGGGAAGAAAGCAAAACATTCATTTCCTGACACAACTTTCTCTCTAAAAACAGTTATGAAAATCACAGCAGTGTTTGAGTAGCTTCCGTAAGTTTAGTTTTTAGACTTGCAATGGAAGCTTACTTTACAGCCCCAAAACAACCTCTGCAGTATTAACAGTATAAACGCAGGTGAGAAAACTGTGGAACCAGTTGCTCAGTCGCAAAAAACATGTTACATAGACCATCTCTATTACTGAATTTTAACAATTACTAAAATCATTTAGTGTGTCTCGAAAGTGAAGACACAAACCTAACACTTGAAGAACAGACTTTTGGTCATTTAGAAACATTTGGGTTTTTATCAAGCACCCTAAATACTTCTGATTTACTTGTGCAGTTTAAGAAGAGGCTGTGACCTTTTTTTTTTTTTTCTTCCTAAAAGACAAGCTGAGTGCAAGTCACCTTTACTTACATCTTTGGGAATTGTTACTTGTGTTGTGATGATAGGTCCACCGAGATCTCCATATGAGCCACGCCCCCCTGCATAAGAATAATCTGATTTAAACGTATGCATCAAGCCCTTTAATAACTATGTAATAAAGACCCATAGAAGTCCTATATAAACACTTACCATATCCAGAGCCACCCTCAAACTGTAAGAGAAAGAGAAAAAAACCTTAAATATTGAATAGCCATGCTTCATTAACATATTTTCATCTTAAGTATCATATTTGTAACTCTTGAGCCTATTTTATGCGAAGATGTCCACACCCTGCCTTACTATAAACACAACAGTGTTGCAATCAGAAGCATAATGGAGGGCAGACCAGAAACAAAACGGGTGGGTGAGGGAAAGTCTCATTAACCTCTTACCGTGCCCTGCCAAGATCTCTAAGAGTAAGACATAAAATGACATAAAGAATCCAGCTGTACCAGTTTACCTAGCAGTCTCACTAATTCAGCTGCTGGTAGACAGCTATTGATGTGACCTACTCCTGACCCTTGAACTAAACCAACAGACAAATGAAAAGATCAGAGTACAGCCTTATTAATGTTACCAATACAGCTCAGAAGAGACTCAAGTCTCCAGTTTTGGGACAAAAAGTTTACCCAGTGACTGTCAATCCTCCTCTGTAATCTACATCTTTAGGATAAAAAATCCAAAGCTATTAAGAATAGCTCTGTATCTTGTCTTTTGATTCAGATTATGCTACAATCCTTTGTATCTCAGAACTGATCATCATGACATGAGTCACTTCTGTTCTGCTAAAAACACGACTTGGAAGAACTGCAGTCCATTGGAAACACCTACATTTGATCAGTTTGTGAACCACTGTATCCCATGGGAGGGACCCCACACTGCAACAGAGCAACAGTGTAAGGAGGGACGAACAGAGACAAAGTGTGGTGAACTGACTGCAAACCACCATTTCCCATCCACCCCCTGCATCACTCATGGCAAGAGTAAGTAGAAGAGCTGGGAATGAAGGAATGAAATTAAGCCTGGGAAGAAGGGTGGGGGAAAGGTGTTTTTAGTTTTCCTCTTTGTTTCTCACCATGATATTCTGTTCTTAAGTAGCAATAAGTTAATCTTCCACAAGTCTACTCTGTTTTGCCCATGACGGTAACCAGTAAGTGACTGCCCTGTTATCTTGAGCCACAAGCATTTCCTTCTTACTTTCTCCCCGCATCCATCTGAGGGGGAGGTAGGGTGGTGAGGAACAGCTGGGTGGGCACCTGGCAAGCAGCCAAGTTCAACCAACCACAACTACTTGTTTGCAGAAGTTGTAAGGCTACAACTTTTCTCAGATTATTTACCTGCTACCTTTTCAGAGTATCAAAACGAAGGCTACTCAGACCACAGGGTTGATCTTACCCTCTTGTCTCTAAGCTATATTGTGTACTCACATTATTTAGCAATACAGGTTGTAATACAACATAATAGAACTTGTGGTAGAGTCCAGAATACAAGAGAATGAAGGACCCTGCTTAAGACTTAATTCAGAAGCTGTTCAGAACAGTGTACTTCACACCACAGGTATATTCCTGTTGATACTTGCCAAAGGGTCCTTTTTTAGGCTAGTATGTTTTAAAGACCAATCCTTTCCTTTATCATTCATTGCTGCCCACCCAGACTACAAGACAGCAAACGAACTTGACAGATGAGTTAAACAATGACATTTGCTGTACTTATGCAAGCAAAGAACTGAGGTTTAGTATTTGGCAGCACTTTGCCATCTTCTAGACAGCGTGGACCTGATGAACTCCATTAACTTCTCTTGCCAAAACCTATCCGATCAAATGGTGTATTTTCAAAGACATTGATAAGTGTAATAGTTTATACATAAATCTAAGTAAGAAGCTCTTTTTAGTATTTTCTGTCTGAAATATGAGAAAACACACAAAGTTAATACAAAAACGCATATCCTAAATGTAGCATCTACAGTGCATCAGTTATGGAGAAAGTTACTATTTACAGTACAAAAATGGGGTGTAAAAAAGGCACAAAAAAGCTCCTCTCCTTTTGGCTGTGGTGCTGCATACTTCCATGTTTCTATCACCATTACCTGCCTGCACAGGACACGCTGCCGATAAATTTTAAGTCAGGACAGCTTTATGATTTTCAGCAGGTGCAAGCTGCCACTGACTACACTCCAGATCAAGAAATTCCCATTATCACTTAACCTGTTCAATAAAACAGTTTTAAAAAAGATTGAGCAAACTCACCAACTCTGGTGGCTGCATGTCATCACAGGCATCCACGTGACACTGCATCATCTTCCAGACACAACGTAATATGAAGAAAAGAGTAAAGAAATCTGTATTAAGTGTATGTCATGCAGACTTACAAGTAACTTGTCAAGCGAATATAATACGTACTGGTGTACAACAAAAACTTTAGAAGTGTGATTTAGACCACTTTTAAGGCTTGCTCCCTTTAAATTTCACTTTAAGGAAACCTTAAGTGGTCATATTCACTTTTTCCCCTCTTTCTGTCGTGTAAACAGGTGGGTTTTTTTCCTCTAACAAAGAAGGTCAGACAGCTAATGGCAAAGCGAAGCTTAAACAAGCTTTTTTTTCTTCTTTTAGAACACCTTCAAGGGTTACTATGTATAAAAATCTTTATTTCTGCCACATGCTAGAGAACCAAAGTTTAAGGAGATTAAAATAAGCAACTATCAGTGATTATCTCTATACCAACCGCAGGTCAAGTGGGAAGGCCACTGAGGACACTGCTTCTCATGTTCTACCAATTCATTTCCATATACCTCATCTAGCCACTAACTAGACTAACAATCTGCTGCCGCCTGACTGTATTAGAAATCTCATTGTTTTTAAAACATCTAGTATATAGCATTGCTTTCTTTCAGAATTCTACAATTGCACCAATTTATATTGATTTGCGCACTTGAAAACCAGCCTCTCAAACAGGGTATCTTAACATATGTAACAGAATACGTCCCTATACAGATTCATTTGTGCTAATGACTACTGGTACTAGAATAGAGACCAGATGACACACTGGCTGAATAAGGAATAGTTTAACTTTTACATCTAAAGAAAGAAAATGCATGCAGTCCTAACTGATGTAAAATTTTTTTACCATCATCTTCTCTGGTTTTTAAGGCAGAGCTAGAAGTGAAATTGTTACGTTCTTCCAGCATGTGCGTGGATAAATAAAAAAGCTGTCATGACATTCTTCCTTTACTGGGTTATTACATGCTTGTGAGTGTCCTATCTCATAAGCATCAAGAGCTTTTTGCATTTTTTAACTGTATGTGCCTTTATTCAAGTGTTTATATATCAAAGACACATGTATATACATACATGTACAGAAAAGCTCAAGAACTAGGAGTATTTGAAGGCACAAAAGCACACTAGAAGTCTGAAGACACAGAATTCTGTGAGAAACAGTCCACTTAATCGGAGACATTCTGATTTAAGTCTCCACTAATCTAGATTTCAAAATTTTTAGTCCTCTGAAAACATGATCAGTTAAATTGAAAAAGAAGTGAGGGGATAAAAGACTCTATGCTTGTCCACGTTACTTGTCCACCCCTCCCACTTGTTATCTGTGTGTGTTTATGTATCTGAAAGACCCCTGAGAACAAGGTATTAAAAAAAAAAAGAATACTGGAAATACATTCAGGTTTTTTTCAGCTCTCAAAATAGCTCCTATGGTCCACAGGCTTTTGATTTGGAGTAGTTACACACTGAAATATAACACTCTTCACAGAGGAACAACAAAAGTCTGTCCTTCAGGAAAAAGCTTCAAAAGAGGGATTATAAACCAAATAAATTCTTTCATTAGCAGTGCATAAACAAACTACAGCTGTAAGCCCTGTTAACAGACAAGTACCTTAAGTGGGTGACTCTACACCGGCAAGAGGAATTAACACACCTTTTAAAATCAAAATGGGTTTTTCTCATCTCAGCATTTGTAAGACTGTCAATACAGTTTTATCTCTGAAATTCCACAAAATTCACAATTCAGCATCCAGTTTTAAAGGTCCCGAACTACTCAGTCTTTCTGTTGTTAGTAAAAAATGAGAACTAGCAAAAAAATAAAATTCTTTACTGTCCTTATCTCAGCTGGGGTAAGAGCTGATTCTCTTTAATAGCTGGTACAGTGTTGAGTTTTGGATTTGGTGTGAGAATAATGTCGATAACATGTTTTTTAATTGTTGCTAGGTATATACTAAGTCAGGGACTTTTCCGTTTCTCAGGCTCTGCCAGCGAGAGTGCTGGAGTGGCACAAGAAATGGGGAGGGGACACAGCCAGGACAGCTGACCAAACTAGCCAAAGGTATACTCCAGACCACAGAATGTCACACCCAGTATATAAACCGGTGCGAGTTTGCCAGGGCCTACCAGTCACTGCGCGGGGACTGGCTGGGCATCAGTCAGGAGGTGGTGAGCAATGGTACTGTGCATCACTAGTGTTCTTTTCTCCTTTTCCTTTGGATTTTATTCTTCTCCCCTTCTCCATCCTTTTCATTACAATTATTGTTGTAATTGTATTTTTTATTTCATTTCAGTTATTAAATTGTTTTTATCTCAACCCTCGACTTTCACATTCCTGCCTGGTTCTTCTCCCCATGTCTCTGTGTAGTGGGGGAGCGAGCGAGTGGCTGTGTGGTACTTAGTTACCACCTGGGGTTAAACCACAGCACATACATTCAGCATTTCCATGATTTTTGAGATGTTCATCTGAGAAAAGCATCTATTCTTGCCTTTTATTGTATCTATGTAAAAGAGCACTTCCACTTTGAGAGCAGCTCTTCCCATTTATTGCTTAGTTCACAATCCACAAGGATCTTGTTTACTCTACCTTAAATGTTTTGCTAGAGAATGGTTTCTGTGTGAAATGAAGGGCAGCACAAGAAACCTTACATTTCTGCCATAACATTTCCAGCTCTGGCCTCACAATCCACATTAAGACTTCCTATCTGCTTACACAATTTAGGGTAGTATGATCATGATTAACTGAAACTAGAAATTAAATTGTCTTTCTTGGGAAGTAGTCCTCACTTTAAAGAGGCTAAGATACTTGGTCATAAAGGAGACAAAGCCATGAACACTTTCACCATGAAGATGAAATAAAATTGCTTTTTGGAAAGAAAAAACAAACGGAAGTGACTGCATTTGTAGGAATTAATGATAAGAAAGCAAAGGTTAACCTGACAAAAGTCATGCTAAACAGAAGGCAAAATGGATTTTTTTAATTCTAGCTGGAATGGAATAAAAATAGAACACACTACTGCCCCAGAGCCAAGCTAAGTAAGCCTGTGCTCAACCAGATACTCAAAAAACTGAGCACAGTTTATACACTCTAGCACTGGCTTTGATAGCTGCAAATGTAAGAACACAAAAACTGAGTTTGAAAACGGGTAAATACAAATAAGGAATACTGGAGGTGTACTTGTACTCGGTTCTTCCAGTTTCTTAACATGCACAGCAGCATGAGGAACAGGTTTCTTAGGTAACTGTGTGCAAATCTTTTATTTTAGTATTTCTAGTTAAGCATGTGACATTCTTGCAATACACACTTCCAGTTAATTTTTACTCCCAAGGAGGAAATGTGTAAAGCCCGTTTAGGTAGTCTTATTTCACAGCTCTTCTCCACTCCTTCCTCGTCTATTCATTTAAAAGGAAAAAAAACCCAAAAAAATCTTGTCTCACTTGTCAGCTTAAAGAAGGTGCCAAACAAAGACATAGGAGAAAAGATTGTTACTGTAGCTATTACCTTCCAGACACATGATTTCTCTTCCCAGGAACCTTGTATAACAGCAGATGACTGCTGGGAAGTTGCACTTCAGAATATAACATGGAAGGGTACCTTTAAGTATTTTTTTTAAGCTTCTATATACTACGAGAGATTTTTTTTCCCTCAGCAAGTATTAGCATTAATATGGTTGAATATATCTAATTTAATTAGGACTCAACTTAGCAGTGGCTCTAGCTCTGAAACATTTGGAATTACAGTGGATTTTTTGCAGACACAGACACCAGCAAATAGACAGAATGGATTCAAAAGAGCAACCACCTTCCAGATCAGCTAGAGCTCTTCAGAGATACTGTTCTATGATCTGCATTATTCTATCTATACTTGTGTTTTCCAACATTAGTGTTAAGAATGTTTGTATGAATCAAAGAACTTCAGAAAACAGTGTTCTGACATGTTTTCTTTATCTGAAAGGCCTATCAATTCCTATTTCTGTCATGTGATTGAAAAAAAAAAACTATCTTAAAAGACAGTCAGTGCAAGACAGCAGGGAGGAAAGAAAGCAAACGATCAGACACCATCACATCCCATTCCTGCACAGGAAGGAGTATTTGTATGGACAAAATGTTCTGGTTCTATCACCAGAACCATGCATGTCCCACGCAGAAAGAAGTATATGCGTTCAGCAACGGTATCTTCAGTCAGCATGCTAACTGCGCTTATAAAACATAAGGCAAATTTTAAACTCTTACCATGCCATCATAACGGTCTCCTGGTCTGCCCCTTCGGTCATAGGACATAAGATCTCTAAAACAAAAAACACAGCAGCATGTGAATTGCTTTGTAAGCTCCTTGATTTATTCCAATGTTAAGGTTTCATGTTCATGGTTCATGCACAACTTCATTACGAACTACTATAGCCAAGTACTGAATGAGATAAAAGTTTAAGTAACCTTGCGTAGATCAGAACAGTGCAGCAAATAACTAAATTCCAGTATTTTTCAAAATACTCTGGTCTAATACGTACTCAATCTTCATAGAATCACAGAGTATCTCAAATTGGAAAGGACCTGTAAGGTTCAACCAGTCTAACCCCCTGCTCCTCTCAGAAGCCTTACTAAGGGAAATTAGCAGGTTTTATACTCATGCTAAAAAGTCTAAAAACATGCGTGAAGTGCACCATGAAGGTTCAAAACCAAATGGTATAGAAAAGAAACAAGTAATGCCTTTAGTTTTTAAACTAGCATCTTTTCAGTGAACCTCATAATTCTGGGAGTCTGGCATGCTTTCAGATTTGAGTTCAGCCACAAAAGAAGTCAAGATGCCAGTTTAAAAGTGGTTCCGTTGCATGTAAGGGGTCCCAATGGACCAAGGGGAAGAAGGAGGGTTAAAAATGAGGGAAGAGGGAATAAAGAAAATGGGTTGGTGAAACATCAACACGTCAGGTCAACACCTTTGCTTATTTCTGCCTGTGCCCACCCATCTCTTATGTGCACAAAGAGCAGCATCTTGCATAATCATGACCAACATCAAGAAACACTGGAAAAGTGAACATAATTCAGGAAGCTAAACACAACGTGAGTTTTGTCTAACACATCTATGCAACAACTCACCCGCCACGAGGAGGTGGTGGAGGAGGAAGAGGAAGATTACGAGCTCTGCTGCCACCTCTACCACCACGACCTGGTGGAGGTGGTGGAGGTCCTCTGCGAGGGCTCATATCATCGTAATCTCTTCTTGATGGAGGCATAGGTCGTCCACCACGGCCAGGGGGCATTCGATCAAAACCACCTCTTCCACGCATTGGAAAGCCTACTGGACGTCCCCTTCTATCATCAAACATCATTGTGAAGCCACCATAGTCATATGTTTCATCATAGAAATTGGGATCATAAGGCTGGGCCCGCCCTTTAATCGGAGACTGAAACATAAAAACAAAAAACAACCCCGCAAACTGAATTAGGACTATTACAATTGGCATATTTAAGTAATATATTAAATATATAAATATGAATTTAAGCATTTGGAACATGTTCTTGATTTTTCAGTGCTGGCAAAGAGGAGATGTGACCTGTTTCCTTTGAACTAGGTTTCTGTACAGAAAGTGCTGTTACCTATACATGGCAGAAAAATTTTGACTCCCTTTTCAAATTTTGCATCTCAATGAGTAATGGCCCACTAGTACAAAAAATTGCTTCCCTCCTCCATAAGGTGCACCCCAATTCTAGGAAACTGAAATCGCTTCAAAAGGTGGTAACAGTCAATCACTTTGTTACTGGAAAAGTAGGAAAAAGAGAAACTGAAAGATGCTTGTTTTCATCCAAATGATCCCTAACATTCAGGAATGCTAATGAAAGAATAAAATAAATTTATTATAAACATTACCTCAGAGATAAGATCCAAGATAATCTTGATACATTCAACAACTCTGTCAGGTTTTCCACCAATAAGCACCACTCTGTCAGTAGAATGAGGACAACACTCTTGGAAGAGCTTAATGGTGGTCTGAGTGTTCTGTTGAAGAAAAATAAAAGACCAGATTGTCTAAAATAACTATTATAAACAACTTTATAAAGCCATTGAAACATTTTTAAAGAAACAGTCCAAAAGACAATTAAATTCCCTGCCATTTTAGATGCATGCTTGCTTCAGAGTTCTCACAACAAATTCAATTTTAAGATTTTTTTTTTTTTTTTTTTTTTTTAAGATCTGTGCTGACATAATTTCTATGGAGAGGACAGAAGTTTAATTTTCTCCTCTCATTTATGGCTCGTTTACACCATTATTTAAATACCAGCAAAAGGACCACATATCCTTGTGACCTCAGAGGTTGTATTAACCTTCACATGTCAAGAAAACATGCTTTGGGTGCAAGAGAACGAAGCTACTAGAATTATGTCTAATTGTCTTGCCCTTCTCAACCGATGCAAACAGCTCTCAGCTTATGCCTGAACTGACCTGAAATTGCCTCTGGCACAATACCAAGACAAGACAGAAAACAGAAGTGTTTTAAGTTCACAAGAGACCATTAGCTTTTCAAAATCTCATTCCTTCACTGAAAGAAAACAATGGTCTGCTAGGAAGTAGAATTAAGAAAAGATTATAAAAAGAAATCCCTTTTTCAGTAATATTCAGACATCTACTGAATTATTATCTGAAGAGTTTGTGGAGATGCATTCACCCTAAAGCACTTTGCATGTCCAATCACACAAATCTAGTCTATGCAGCAGCTCATTCCAGGAGTGATGAATGCCATTTTAATTTAATAATAATAATAAAAAAAAGAAAAAAGAAAAAAGAAAAAAGAATCCTTCCTTTCAAAACATTACCAGAAATACTGCTTAGAAGCTTGATAAGTCCTAGGCTTTATCATCAACAACTACTTTACTCCTGAGTGTCTGCAAGAAAGTTGCTACTCACAGAACACCAAAATCATGTTTGTATTATGTTCTGAAGGAACTGCTGCACAGAAGATACCTACACCAAATCTCAGAAGAACAAGAAACAAGTACCTCTCTAAGTTCTTTAATTTTAGCACCCTTGACGCCAATAATTCCTCCTGCCAAACTCTGGTGAATGAGAAGTCTTAATTCGCAGTCAAAGTCGCTGCCTTTGTAGTGTTGATACTGTAACAAAGAAGCATGTGAAGAAAAGAGTAAAATATTAGTCACATAAATATTTTAAAAAATGGGGTTTTGTTAATTTTTTTTCTCCAAACACAATGGTATGATTTATTGCTGAATTGTAATTCTCTACTTCCTTTGATGGGATCACAACTATTTAAGCACCTCACATCAACATAAACTGATGTCAAAACAGTTTTTGTTATTTGTAACACATTACATTGTACAACTACCTACAAAGGTTTAAGAAGGTATCGAACAGTGCAACACTCTACTTACAAAGCCAATGCAGGATACACGTTACAATAAAACTACTTCAAAATGGGAATGAAACAGGTCAGCAGGCAAGTATTTTGAAAGGCAGAAGACTGTTTGAAATGCTTAATAAATAGTTACTGACTCTGTCCCCTATCAAAAAAATGCCAACATGTAGTTTGAAAGCCAAAACCCTTCTTTAAAAGGCTTTTGGTTTCATTTTTTCATTTCCTGCACTTAAAAAGCAGCAAATCATCTAGAACCATCTTGGTTTAGAAGCTGATTTTTACCTCTAAAAAGAAGCAAATGTTAAGAGACATACCTCTTCTAAAGTAGGGATAATCTTCTTCAAGATTTCTCCAATTGTCTCTATATCTGCACTTATACTCAAGATTCTGTTGGAGGCCACCATGTCAGACAATATGGAGAAGGCGGAAAAGAAGAAGTAAATTTTTTTCATCATACACAGAATTCCAACAAGATTTACTATACAGAAGAGCATACAATTAATATTCCCCATTTAAAGTAAACCTGTTTGCTCAATTTACAACACATGCATCTTTGGTTTTGCCCAACATATATGCATGATAAATTTAAGATTAGGTAGGTCTTGCAGAGAGAAAGACAGAATGGGCTTTTGGAAGGGCTCAGATTAAGTGGGCAAGAAATTGACGCAGAACTGAAAGAAGTGAATATTCATGTTCCCCGCCACCACTAATTTAGGATACCCTCGCTATTACATTGGTAAAACCGGCACACCTTCTCATAGAAAAAGTGGGGATATGCAAGTCGTGAACATTGTATCTGGAATAAGGTTATGAGACCAGTTAGAAATCAGATTACTAATGGGCTCTCCAAGAAAACAAATACAAATGTAAAACAAAAAATAAAAGACAGAACAAATGAGAAGTGAAGGGAAGTGAACCAGAGTTAGCATTTCATCAGAAATAATTATGAACAGGCAATGTTGAGGGGAGCAAGGTGGGCCACAAAGACAGAGCGAGAGACTATTTTGAAACAATTTGATTTACAATGCAGCAAATATGCAACACTTGAAGCTGTGCTCCTTCCATTGAAATAAAATTAGTGGATTGTTTGGGTGGGCAACTCACGTAAAAGTTCAGTGACAAAAAGACTTAATGGGGAAAATAAGACAGAAAACTTGAAAAAAACAATACACCGTCTATAAGGGGATACTATTTAATTATATCAAAGGCAGGTAATAAAATACATTTCTCTCTTTCTAATCAGGCAGTGAGGCATAAACTGTTGGGACATACCGCTCGGGGCCACTGCTGTCTGGGACTGAAACACTGGCATTGTACTGCATTGGTCATTGGCGTTCGTGGATGTTGGCATTGGGCATGGGCATTCAATCAGAAGTTGTCAAGTATGGTACCCGTTTGGCAACGAGCACATTTTTGGGCATAGCCAACCAGGGTTTTCACATGGGCGTTCAGGGGCGGATGGGCCAACGTCATGGTGGGCAACGCAGGGGCAAGTCGATCCAGTACATGGGCAACGGAGATATATGGCCAAAAAAACAAGGAGAGGGAAAAGGGGGAAAAGCAATAAATTTTAATTTAATACAAACTATACTCATTACTCTCAATTAATGAAACAAGCTTAAGTTGTTCTGAAGACTAACACAATAACGGATTGCTACACCAACTGTGGCTTAACAGTATGGACCTTAAAAATGAGTCACTTGATCTGACTAAACTACTTTTTACTTTTAGCATATGTTTCAGTAGCAGGCTGGCTCATGAGGGTAGACACAAAACCTGTTGAGACTGATATTACTAGAACCTCGGGCAAATTGGGAAAGCTAGTTTTCCAGACCAATCTAAATTATCTGGACTTAGGTGACATTGATTTACTTTTAAAAAAAAAAATAAAAAAAAAAAAAAAAGGAAAAACCAAAAAGCCATCACAAGAAAAACACCCTAAAAAAAAATCCCAGCTAGCTGCCAAAGTTACTGATTCCTGACCATTTAAATTTAAACCTGAATTCTAGCTGCGGTAGTTTATGAACTTAGTTGGAACTGATCTGTAATGGTATATTGCCAAATCTCATGTTGAACAGAGTCTTGATCGGAAAAACTGTTGAAATTGTTGCTGATGTTAAGTACAGGAGTGTAAACAAATGGAGTTTAAGAAGCGTTGCCAAGTTTTATAAATACACAACATTAATGCTGAGCATGTGTCTAATCACAAGAGTCAACCCACTGTAATATGTGAATAGGCAAGTAAGTCATGACCATTTAAAAACACCTCCAAGTAACAGAATAGAATGTTCTTTTACTGTTCTATACCCGTATTTAAATCAAGCAACCTTAACATTAATGCTTTTGTGCTTCATGTGCAAGCTGTTGAAGAACAGATGGGACTATTCTGTTTGCTTTTTTAAAGGAAGTTAAAGAATTGCTCTATCACTGGGTTATGCCAGCCACTTGCAATGGTTTTAGCAGTACTGTAACTGAATCACACATACGGGAAAGGTACAATTAAGGGGTTTAAGCTTTGTCAATATTTCTAATTAGGATATTTACTTGCTTGTAGTGTGTAGTTTAGTGGAATCCTATCCAAGAGCAAAGAGATTTAATATAAACCTCTCTTCCCACGTGAGTCAAGTTGGGTTTCAATTACTAGAGATTGAAGAACTAAGTTTAACACTCAATACAAACTGCCTGCAACTAGACTAGTGATGTCTAGAGTGGAATTGCTGCCATTTCTAGAAATGCACGCAATCAAGCTTCCGATGTAGTGCTCTGAAAGAATTGGTGTTAAATTAGTTCAAACTCATATATACTTACGTCTGTACGAAGTGCCTTAATATTTTTGCCACCTTTTCCAATCACTGCTCCAGCATTCTGGAAAATAGTTTTCAAAAGTTATGTTCTGCCAACACAGCACACACTATGTTTTTGAACTCATGCCTAAGAATAGTAAATCTGCTTCTGCATTACCCTGTTGGCCTGGGGGGCAGGGGCGGGCAGGCACTGCTTTTGAAAGGTTCAAATCAAACTGAAATGAACTGATATAGTTTGGCCTTGGAAAAAATGACCAACAGCTCTTACCACTGAACTTAATAAAGAGGATGATGTTCAGTTTTACAACCAGTATTACAATTCCAAAAGGAAGTTTCTAGGCAATTCTGCTTGTGTTAAAGCAAACTCATATACTATCTCAGCTCTCCAAATTATACTGTATGAATGTAATGTAAGTCAATGACTTCCCTAATTTATTTGATCAGCTTTCTATTTTTTATAAATTTAAGGAGTATGTTTGCAAATTCCACTTCTGCGTTCCAAGCATTTCTTAATAATTTCAAGTCGTAATTCTGTTTATACCTCTGTAAGTTATCTGACTTCTAAGAGCAGTATATTCTGAAAAAGGTTAAAGCTGACATTAACCACTAACTTCAACTTTTTACAGTAATAGGAATAAACTAGCAGATAGTCAAGAGTAATTGCAAGACTCTTATTTTTACCAGGTTATTTCAAGAATTACATGCAAAATTACTGCTTTTATTACACAAGTGATATATTATGCTAACAGCATTCAACACATTTTGCAGTACCCTATCTAACTTGACTACTGGTCAGAAATGTCACGAAAAGTTAAGGTAACATTCCCCCATGCCAACACAAAAGGCTGAGATACTTCAAGAAGTACAGCTCATCTGTAACAACTGGAAACGCTAGAGGCAATTCACACATAGCAACTTTACTGTAACTGTTTACACTTGTCAACAAAACCATTGCAATCCCTGAAGTATTACTCCCACGTTTCTTCCTACTGATATGTTTGAACAAGTTTAGTGCATGTCTTTGGGAAAGTTACCAAAATCCTAAGGAAGTTCTCATCTTACATTTCAAATTTAATTTACAATCCCTAGCTGATCATTCTCTAAACTGCTTCCTTTCCAAAGACTAATATACAATCATTCCCCTCAAAATAATAACCTTCTATGCAAATATAAAAACACCATATAATTTCTATCGCTCTGTTTTCAGCAAGTACATATTTTAAGAATAACTGTATTAATTCTCAGGGACTTAGCATTTAAAAGAACGACTAAAGGTAATTCCACAGCAATATACTTTTACTAGAATTCATGCACACTTAAAATTAGTCCTAGTATGTTATCTCATATTAAATAAAGTAGATATTCTTTTAAACATACATCCCAACATACACTTTGTCACCATCTTGAGCAATGCTATAAGCAAAACCAGTAGAAATGTAAGAGCATACTTTGCTCTGAAGCAGGATGCGTAATTCAACCATCTCATCTGTGTTCCGAGATCTTTTGAAGGCCTGCTCTTCCTCCATATCTTCTGCAGGACGTTTGCCTGTAGAAAGGTCCATAGGGGAGAAACACAAGCATTTATTTAACTTTCTAAGTTCTAACAAAGTGGAAAACATGCAGAATTTATGCTCTGTATTCTTAACACGTTCTTTTCTATTAGCCCAGTACTAATTACTGATGCCTACTCTAAGCAGCCATCGCACAGAAACAGGTCTTTACTTCATCAGCTTATGTATCAACTAACTACCGAAAATCCATTTGACATCTATGAACTATGGTTTAAGTGAGAATGTTACACAGTCAGAGAGAAATTCATAACACACTGTCTAAAGCAGTGCAGCATCACCCACTCAGTATTTATTTATGATTTACAATTGGGAAAAACCTTTCAGGCAAAAAGCTCAAACGAAACTTGTCCAACACTGAAATACTGCTGGAATAATACTACTTCAAACACTGTTTAATGTTTAAGTAATTTAGTAATGATGCCCAAGAAGTTTTTCATGAAGCTCTTTAGAGGTATTTCACATATAACATAAACCTGCGCTAAATGAAATGCTATTAATGGATATGCCTGATAGTATTCTTACATATTCACACTTTCCACACAAGTACTTAGATCTACCTATGACATATTTTTAAATCCTTAGTCATAACTTTCAGCTACTTATCCCATGTTTAAAACATGCCAACAGAATGATTATGCATTTATGCTTTGAAATAATAAGTCCAATTAAATATGAAAAGATTTAATGTGGAATGCAAAACTACTGCCGATACAAACAACTGATACAGTTGAAGCATTACAAAATATTTAGCAACACTGAAATTTAAAGAGTTTTTTTTCTAAAAAGAAATAGTCCTTTAAAAAATTTACCATTTGTCTCTGTGTTGGTAAAGGTCTCTTCCTGTTGTTCAGTCTCCATTGCCTTTTTTTCTTAAGTGGACAGGCAAAATCTGTTGAAGAATAAAAAAGCTGGTACATATATTTTGTGAAAAGGTAAACTGTAACATCGTGTTAAATGGAAAAAGCAAGAAGAAATGCCTGCTTCTAGAACTTACCACTATTATATATCCTTGCAGAGAAAAAAGTCAAGTATTCTGGGCGGGATCAAAATCCAACAGCCTATTGCTTCAAGAGCCTATGAAAACAGCATAGATCAGTTGTGACTGCTTGCTTACAGCTCCAATTCTCACTACAGCCAAAATTCAGAGGTTTGACCTGAGTTGTTGCCGCAAAGTTTTTGATTATAGAAGAGAAAGCATACTCAGGCCAAACACACCACTAA
Source organism: Falco rusticolus (assembly GCF_015220075.1). Lineage (NCBI taxonomy): Eukaryota > Metazoa > Chordata > Aves > Falconiformes > Falconidae > Falco > Falco rusticolus. The sequence goes on along the minus strand of NC_051210.1, from coordinate 41,869,134 downwards.
AAAAATATAAGTCTGTAAACTTACATACAAACAATTACAGTCTGAACTCTATTTTTTGGGCACATAGCTAGCTTTAAGTAGCCACATTTATTAAAAATTGATTTCAGGTATTTCAAGTGAACATTCATCCAGGCCCCTCTTTTCGACATCTTATGATACATGCCTTGGATTTGCTTTCTGAAGGACACTATGTAACAATCTGCTCCGCTGTTCAGTTCTAAACAATTTAAGCTAAAAAAAGTCCCGTTACGGTAACTGTCAGCGTTAAGCATTAAAAATTCTCTACCAACGTACTAGTTTGCATTTTAGCATGCTTTCCACTCAAGTATAATAGATGAACAAAAGACAAATACCTTCTAGCCACACTGGAAAAAAATCTTTTAAAAATACCACCCTCTGTAATTACATATAACTTTCTGCACACAGAGCCAAGAGCCTCAAAAGCAGCTGATCTTTGCTGTGAAATTTATCTGTAAATACTATTAAGTCACATTAAAGAGGTCTAGACCAAAGAAATAATTTCGTGACTTACACTCTTTAAGAATGTGTTCCTACAGATATTCAACCTACTCAATCATATTTCATCCCTGTATTTTATTAATGTTCACTGCCTTGGTAAGTGGTAATACCACTCATTCTGATATCCATGAAGGAAATAAGAAACTAGGTGCATCTAACGTTTCCAACATACTCTCAGCCAGCTGTTAACTTGTAGTTGTTGCCCCATTTGTACAGGCTTACAGCAGGCCCTTGCCTTCACAGTACACACTGGTCTTTCCAGCACTCAAAGTGAGCTAAACGACAGCAGAAACTCAGGCAGACACTGCCAAAACACTGAGGGGCGCGGGGGGGGGGCGGATTTTTTTTTTTTACAGTTTAAATAGAGCTTTTGGAGCCGTTACTCCGCTTCCAACGACCCCAACAATTTTGAGGCTGCGGGGAGCGAACCGCAATACTGTTCAGGGCTTAGCCTCCCCTAGTCCCATGTATTTACTCCCCTAGCCACGTGTACGTAAGGTGCTCTCAGTTACAGCTCTCTACTGGGTAAACGGAGCTCGCGGGATTACATTGACTAATCCCGTGTTTTTATAAACACCTGAAGGATAAGGCGGCCACGAAAGGCTAGAGGCGGCATCAGCTACCGCAGGCCCAAGAGCTGGTAAACACCGACGCGCCTCAGCCCCGCTCCCTCCGGAGCGCGGCGGCTCTTCCCGCCCGCCTCTCTCTCCCTACGGCCCCCACGCCTCCAGCCGCCGTCACGGCCTCCGCGGCCCGCCCGGCTCCTGCGCGGGGCAGCGGCGGCGTTACGTAACCCCGCAGCCCCTGGCCTCACCTACCCGGCGGCGCGGACCGACAAAAATGGCGGCCCCTGTAATGGCGCCGGCCCGCTGCTAGGCGGAGCCGGGAGCGGAAAAGCTGCCGTCACCACCACCACGCGGTCGCACGGAGGTTCACTCCCCTCTGCCCAGGGACACACAAAGGAGGCGCGCGGCGGCCCTGGCCCCAGCGCGGCCGGCGCAGCGTGACAGCCACCTCGCCACCGGCAACAGCGGCCGGCTGAGACGCGCCACCTCCATCGGCCTCCCAGGGCCGCCTCCGCACAGGCCGAGGCCGACAGCGCCCTCCCCTCCGCCCGCCATAATCCCCGGCAACTCGCCCCGGGCACAGAGTTACCAAGGGCGGGCGCAGGAAGGCGGCGGCCGGCGCTCCCCCTCCCGTAGGGCGCACCTGCCAGCGCCGCCGGCCTCCACCGCGCCGCCCCGCAGGGAGCCATGCTGGCTGGGCCACAGGGCCTGGGGCCGTCCGTAGGGACTGCGGCCACCCATCTCGCCTTCCCCTCGGGGCGGGAGCGGCCCTTGGGGCCCACAGACTGCCCTCAGCCGCCTGAGAGGCTTGCCCCAGCATTAGTTGAGGCGGCGACATCCCTGTCTCCTCCTTCCCCACGTAACGTTCGCCTTTTTCCACCACCGTCGCTGCGGGAACCACGGGAGCACCGGGGCACGGCGGCGGCAGTTCCCGGGGATTAAGGCCCCGCGACCGGGCAGGCGCAGGTCTCACGCATCGCTGTGTCAGGCAACTGCGCTGAGAGGGGCACAACAGCAGCTCTGCGGGCCTCAGCAAAGCCCAGTCTGGCCTGTTCCCCACCCCACCCCCCCCACCCCACCCCGGGTCTCCCAGCGCGCGAGCAGCGCCCCCTCCTCGCTGGCCCCAGCCACACCTCGCCGCAGGCTGCGCGTACCTGCGCCCGCCGCCGGCCCCACCGCGTACGGGAAAGAAAGGGGAGAAGCCCCCACGGCCACCGCGCACATCCACCAGCGCCACCAGGCGATTGGTCCCAACACCTCCCCCATCCGCGGGTCCGCCGCCGCCCCATTGGGTAAGGCCCCTGCCTGTCAGGTGTGGGGGGCGGTTCCCCACGCCACCTCGCCCTCCGTGAGGGCCTGGGCGAAGTAGGCCTGGCGGGGAGAAGGGCCGCGCTATCCGTCGGGCATCGCCGTGCCGGCCGGTCTGCTTACCTGCTTGGCAGGAGCCGCGATGGAAGCGGTGCAGGCGCTGGGCGGAGGCGGTAAAGGAGGGCGAGAGCGGTTTCAGTCGTGAGAAGAGAAAATGGCGTCTGCAAAAATCCCTCCTTCTGCTCGTTGCCTGGTGCCGGGGGGGGGGGGGGGGGGGGCAGTGGGTGGTGGCTCTCGCGATGGTTAAAAGCGCGCGCGACGCGCGCCTCCTATTGGCTGCTGGCGTGCGCAGGGGTTTTGGGGAACTGCGCGCGAACAGTGGCCGCGCCCTCTCCCCGTCCGCAGCGCGCGGCGGTGGGGGCTGGTGTGGCGCAGTTGGTGCCGCGCTTGCTCTCCCCGGTAAGTGCGGGCGGCTCAGCCGCAGGCGGCGCGGGGGAAGAGGGCTCGGCCTCCCTGAGGGGTGCGGGGTGTGACACCCCAGCCCCCCGTTCTTCGCCTCGCCTCGGGGCCCGGCGCGGGGGACAGCGCCGCGCGAGCGCGCGGTTGCACTTTACTCTGGTTTACCCTTTGTGCGGTGTCCTCTGCGTGGTGGGGCTCTGTGGGAGCTTGGAGGCAGGGGGGTCTTTCTTCGCTGCAGCTTATAGTGACGATGAACCAACCGCAAACCTCTGTTTCTGAACTGTTACAGTACTTGCAGTTTTCGTTGAGCTCCTCGGACACCCATTCTAAGGGGTTACACATGATCCATACGCAGTCAGGCAGCCTCATCAGTGTTCTGCAAGCGGTCCATATGCAGGAGGTGAATGCATCAGTAGCAAGTTTGCTATTGATACGTTGGCGCTCTCGAGGGGCAAGAGACCTTTGCAGAGGGATCTGGATAGACTGGAGCACTGGGCAGTCATCAGCAGGATGAAATTTAACAAGCCCAAATGAGAGATTCTGCACCAGGGATGGAGTAGCACTGCACACGAGTATGAACTGGGAGAGGAGTGCTGGAGCGCAGCCCTGCAGGGAGGGATCGGGGGGTGCTGGCTGCCACAGGCTCAGTGTGGGTCAGCAGCGTGCCCTGGCCGGCAGGAGGGCAAACCGCGTCCGGGGGGGCATCAAACACAGCATGACCAGCCGGTCAGAAGCGGGGATTGTCCCGCTGTACTTGGCCTTGGTGCGGCCTCACCTCGAGCACAGTGTGCAGTTCTGGGCCCCACAGTTTCAGAAGGGTGTTAAGGTCCTGGAATGTGTCCAGAGGAGGGCAACGGAGCCGGTGGAAGGGCTGGAAGACATGTCCTGTGAGGAGCGGCTGGGGACTCTGGGTTTGTCTGGCTTGGAGAGAAGGAGGCTGAGGGGTGACCTCATTGCTCCCCACAGCTTCCTGAGGAGGGGACGTGGAGAGGGAGGTGCTGAGCTCTTCTCCCCGGGATCCAATGACAGGACACATGGGAATGGTTCAGAGGTATGCATTTCTTTATGGAGAAGGTGGTCGGACAGTGGAACTGGCTTCCTAGAGAGGTGGTCAATGCCTCATGCCTGTCAATGCCTTAAAAAGAGGCATTTGGACAATAGCCTTTATTTCTTTTAACTTTTCATCAGCCCTGAAGTGGTCAGGCAGTTGGACTAGATGGTTGTTGTAGGTCCCTTCCAACTGAAATACTCTTATTTTAAATGTGCATAGCTACTTCCTAAACTAACAAGAAGCTACAGGTTATTAGCCACTGATGTTCCTGTGATAATGACTGCCAAGACCTGGTGCTATTGCAGCCAAACCCTGGGCTGGGTCTCTAGGTAACAGTGATATTTCAAGCTAGCTTTCTGTTGTCAGTTACAAAGCTTTCATCCAGTTAAAGTGGAGAAGTCAGCCCTGTGGTACAAGTGCTGAAAAATCCCAGCTTGGTTCTGTTGTAGTTAGGGTCTTTTAATAACAATGCTGATGTAATGGGAGAATAACTTTTCAGGTCAATTTTAAAAGTAAACAGTGTTAACAGCAGTGCCCACAGAAATAAAACAAAAAAACAGAGGACGTACATGTAACAACTGCTTTTGTTGTTTTCATTCTTTTTTTCATCTATCTGCTTTCCATCTGTAACAAAAGGATTTCAGTTAGGTGTTTCTAATTAAATCAACAGAAAAGGGGATGTCACCAAGTAGGATTGCTCATATAAGTCTCTATACTTTACTGCTACTCCATGATGACACAAATACACGTACTTTTTATGCTGATTGAAACTTCAAATATTGGAAATGCATGTATTTTTAGTATCTGTAGAAGTGTTTTTAATTTAAATTGCTTCTATTTTGTCACACGTAGAATAGCAGAACTTTGAATTGTGACCAGTTTTTTATAAAAAATGAGCAGACTTGTTATAACATTAGCTGTTGTCAGATGAGTAAATATGTCTTTTTTGTTCTAGGGAATTCACTCTCTTAAAAGAAGATGTCTACATCTAACATTGCAGCAAAAGTGGAAAGTTGGCTTGCATCAACATGGCATGTTAAAGTTCCTTGGACATGGTTGGAAGCATGTATTAATTGGATCCAGGAAGAAAACAGTGGTAGTAATTTAAGTCAAGCTCAGATCAACAGGCAGGTATTTGAGCAATGGCTTCTTACCGATCTAAGAGATTTGGAATATCCCATTTTGCCTGACTGTATCTTAGATGCTCCCAAAGGAGAGTTGTCAGGCTTCTACTCTATACAGATTGACTCACTGGTTGATGTTAGCCAGCCAGCATATTTGCAGTTGCAGAAGCTAAGAGGGAAAAGTACTGTAAATGAAGAAGTAACAACTAGTACTCAGGCATTTCAGAAGCCCTGGGAAGCAATGCCTACTCGACTGCTGATGCTGCAACTGACTGATGGGATACATCAAATTCAGGGCATGGAGTATCAACCAGTGCCTGTCCTCCATAGTAATCTTCCTCCTGGAACAAAAATCACTGTACAGGGTAATATTGCATATCGTCTTGGAGTCCTTCTGCTTAAACCAGAAAATGTGAAACTGTTGGGCGGTGAAGTGGATGTTCTTCTGAAGGAGTATTCTCAAGAAAGAGTCCTTGCTATGTTAATTGGAGAAACTGAAAGCCCTAATTCTGTTGGGTGGGCTGGTCACAACCAAATTGTTTCAAGGCCTGTGGATGAATTCGAACAAAATACAGGCCCTTCGGATGAAGAGCTTTTAGCCAGTCTTGGTGATAGTAATGAATTTACTTTAAACAATGAAACAGCTTTAGAAAGTGGATATTGCAGTGGAAGCAACAATTTTAGTACAGCCACAGGTTCACTGACTGTGTGCAATGGAAACGCTTTGCTGGGAGAATGTGGAAGGCCTTTGCCTAGTTCAGATGAACAAGTTTCACCTCCCACAGAATATGATGATGGCTTTTTAAATGACTTTCCTTTAGAGGATGACTTTCTTCTGGAAGAAGAGATGCAAAGAGAGCCGGAAGAAGTGCCGCCAGTGGTTGTGAACAGAAACATAGGTTTAATTACTGAGAGGCTTCCACATATATCTAGAAGCTCTTGCAATTCATCTTTAATGGCACTTGTGAAAAGATGATGTGATGAAATAAGCCTGTAGACACTATAAGCAAGCAAAACACTTTTGGAAGAACAGTATTTGATGGATATAGAAATAGTATGAGTAGCTTTTCACAGCACAAGAGCTTACCTCAGACCTGCAGTTCTACAGATTTTTCTTTGGAAAAGCCTCCTGAAAAAGGCAGAATGATACATACCTAGATGAGAGCAAAGTAATCTCAGCCCAATTCTGACAGCAGGCGGTTAGACAATGATCTTCTGTTTTTCTCAAAACCAGATCCCAACAGTTCAGCAGAACCATGATTCACAACCTTTCCTTGTAGAGCAGCAGA